>NC_140451.1:27312219-27332219 GCF_963576455.1 Neolamprologus multifasciatus
CAGAATGATATTTGCATGCACTTGGCCCATTTTCTAACACAGTGTCCTTCAAGCAGAGCATCAAGCCTGACAACTATCTGTAGTAATAACCTTTCAGATACACTGGTAAAAATACTGCCTGCAATGTGGCAATAAAGGAAAATACAAAGGATTGCTTCTGCCAGATTATTTGTTTTTGATGTATTTATTAGTGATTTTTGCTTTTTCATTTGGAAAGTAAAACTGGAAAGTTTGGCCTAATAATTAAGGGTCAAAACAAACAGTAAAGTATAATTCATTCTCTATGACCTATTGCACGGCATATAAAGCCACAGGAGAAACAATGTGAAGGGTAAATACGGGCCTAAAAACATCAGTGTCATTATGGGGATTCAACTGCTATGGACTATGAGTATCACATCATTATATCTCTAAAAGATACAACACTAACTCGTGCTTCATTACACCCTAATAGATATTTTACACTGTCTCCAGCAACACTGAATACCAGATGAAAGTTATTAAATTTCTAACCATTACTCAAGATGTGCCCACTTCTCTCTAAATTGGCTTCTGCACAGAGACCTGTCACACATCCTCATATGTAGCATTCATCTATTCATCCCTTTTCTGCTTCTTATTTGAGTTGGGGTCGTGGTGACAGTATGCTAAAGTTGGTATCTATCTTTCCAGCATCTACGCCCCGCCTCCCCCCTTTTTTTTTTTCTTTTTTTTTTTTTGCAGGGTTTCCCTCTTCCCTTTTCTCATGCAAAGAAAAGGGCCTAATCCATATTCAGTTGCTTGGTTGGAGGTATGGTGCTGTGTAAGGAGTTCAAGTTGCTTTGGCTTTTTCCTCATCTGTGAAATGTCGGTACACATCCCAAGACTGCACCTTTGCCTTCCACCCAGTCCTGACCACTGCGCCAATCCTGACAGGTGGTCAGCCCGCAGGACAACAATCTCACATTACTTTATTTGGAACAAGCCAGGTAGCGCTCCTATAAGCTCACCTTACAAGTCCGTCTTTTCCACACACACAGTTTTCACCAAGGCCTTTAAACAGCTTACCCTTGGTAAGCTGTTTAAAGCCACCGGGCTCAAACGGCTATCAATTCTCATGATGATCTTCTAACCTTTCTACTTATAAAAAAAATCTATAATTGAAAAAAAACATCTGAACATATCTAATGGAAAAAGGAATAGGACAAGTAGGCAAAAATAATAAAGTGGTCACAATATTTTTGTCAATGAAAACAATTAAAATACAACACATTTTATTACCGAGTGGACAAAATAAGGGGGGAAATCACACAAAATCACTATTTGAAAGTGGATACTATGTACAGTAGAGATAATATTCAGGAGGGGGAAAGTGGTGAGTGTTAGAGTATACTGGGGAATTTGGGTTTTGGCATGTATTCCTCTCTGTGGAGCTACCAGTGCTCACAGATCAGAGCTCCACTTCTTCCAGGCACGCCGTGCAATACACAGAGGTGAAAGAAATTCATGTGCACAAACCTATACACACATTCCATGTATGCATAAAGGATACACACTAGCTCTCTCACACACACACACGTATGCATATACACGCTTACACAATTACTGTACATGCTTGTGTTCCCTCCAGCCATAAGCACTGCTCTGCAACCTAATTAAGAGAACAATTAAGTTCAAGGCGATGGGGATTGAAAATGAGGTTCGTTCTGTGTGGATTTGTGTGCACCTGCACATGTGTGTGTGTGTGTGTTGAAACCATATAGGGTAGTAATAGAATACAGCCTGTTGCCAAAACATGAGGCAGTCGTCTCATTACCTTAGATATGAGGTGTACTGAAACTGTTTGAAATCAAAACTTAAATCAGTTTGCAATTTAAATAAAAACTATTTTATATCCTTAACACTATTCTTCTTCTTTTTTAAAACCCACCTGTGTAAAGAGCTCCAAAATGCAGACAATAAAATCTTTTTTACTGTATCTATACTGACACCATAAAGTAGATAAAGGAAATACTCTTGAGGTTTTGTTGTGTTTTTTTACATTCAGTTTCTCAAATTGAAAGTTTGCAGTTTGTAGATTTAGCTACCTTTCCTGAGCTTAGTTCACGGCCCTGTCAGAATTATTCTGACTTCTTGTAAATCCATTCAGAAAAGATGGACATTCTTTCACATGACCTCTTTAAAAATTGATGTTCTAAACATACATTAAGTTCATCCGACAGAAATGATATTCCATCTGAGATTATAGTTCTGTGCTGGCAGCACAAACAGGATTTTGCGGCCAGGACGCCAAGAAGCCAGGAAATATTAAACAAAGAAGGAGAGAGCAGACGCTGAAAAATACCTGCTGGCCCAATACCGAGGCTCCATATGCCCAGCTCTACCCCAACTGCTGGCTGACCAGCCTGTATGCCCACTCTCTCTCAGGCCTAAACACACGTAGAAATTCACAGACAGACGCAGGCACACATGCAGCACATGCTTCACTGGGGACAAGCCAGCAAGAGTAATCCTGGCCTACTTTTCTGCCCGAAGCGTACTCCAGGACCAGCTACAAACAGTACTACTACAGAGGAAGGAGAGGAGGTACAGGAGGGGTGGATGAAGTATGAGAAGTGATTCAGGGTAAATCAGAGCGAGGATGAAGGTTGAAAGAAGATGGACAGTGTGGTTGGAAACTGGAAAGAGTGGTGGAAAGGAAAAGGATGAATGGGAAGGGAGGACTTGTAGTCCCAATTTTAGGGCGGCAATTAAAGAAGATGAGATAATGACAGAAGGTACAAGAAAGGGAGGGATGGGAGAATGATTTAAATCAGGTTGTATGCCAATGTGAAAAGAAAGAAAAACTGAGGGAGGAGATGGACTTGACTAGACTTGAGAGAGACCCACTGAAACGGGTTTGGAGAGAGTCTGTGAATCCTAATAGAAACCAGTGCAACTGCAGATTCTCCTGCCAAAGTAGAAGGGGGGGGACACTGGCTGATCTTTTCTAAATAAGCGCATTAGTTAGAGAGACTTCCTCTTGCTGGGAGTTCCTGCTGCATATGCTAAGAAGCCTCAAACCACACAGGGGAAGATTTTTTACTTTGCTCCCATTGACAGAATGAAAAATTATACCTGGAATATGTAAATAAATTATTACATCACACACATCCCCCATGAGCACACACATAGCTATTACTGACTTCAAAACATGTATTAAGACAGGAAATAAGAAACTGCATGTTTATTTATACACATGCGGCTACACTGTGTTGTATGTAAATAATCAGGATCATTTCTATATTCAGACATTCTGGTGATTCATGTGCGGTGCAGACCTTCGGGGGTTACATGTGCCGCAAATTCTGTTTGCTTTCAGTCAAGGTATAATTGCTGCGTGTACCCACAGTCTGCACAAAATCGTTTTATGAATCATGTTCCTATACATCTGCGGTCTTCTGTTTCCTGCATGCAAAAAGGTTGCCATGGAAAGCAGCATATTATCCCTCGCAATGATTAAAACGTTTTTTATAAACAAGGATTTGTTGTGAAACACAGTCATCATTTATCTAGTATCGCAATTGTCTAGAGAAAAGATAAACGGGCAGAAGACAACAAAGGTAAATTATTTAAAGTGTCACTTTAAATGCCGCGCATTTATTCTGAAGAAAAGACATAACAAATTACCTAAAGTAGCTGGTAATAGATTAAAAAACATCTACCAAATAAAACTGGGCAAGCAAAAGACCAACAGGCTGGTGACAAACTGAAAACCTGGGTGTCACTAAAAATCAGTAAAAATTGTTCTTATTGATGACTTCGGACTACTCTGTTCTGATGGGCCATCGAAGGGTTTGGATTAGCACATTGGACAGCACTCCCTACCCTTCATCATCAAAATTCCAAATGACAAATTATTGACCAAATTATCTATTTGTTTGTATTGAAGGAAAATGGGACTAAGGTGCAAAACAACAGTTAAAAGTTCTGGTATGCAATTTTTTTTAAAAAAAAACAACGTAAACGTTTTTCAGATTTCGTATTTCCACATTTTGGTACTGCAACTAACATGTTTCAAAAGGAGAAGCTTCTACTTTGAAGGAAAACACTCACCATTTCTGGTTTGTGCCACAGTTTTTTTTTAAGTGATCAGTGACGAGTCTCCTAAAACAGCGGTCCCCAACCTTTTTTGCGCCACGGACTGATTTATGCCCGACAATATTTTCATGGACCGGCCTTTAAGGTATCGCAGATAAATACAACAAAATAAAACTAGTACCGGTACCGAAAAAAATAAAATTTATTCATAACACACGTGAAAAGAACCAGGAAAACCGAGTAAACGATAAAGACGATAAAGACGATAACAAGATAACGCTGAAAACCGATAAAAACCCTGAAAACCATACATTTCACACCTGAGCCTCAACTCTCGCGGCCCGGTACCAAACGACTCACGGACCAGTACCGGTCCGAGGCCGGGGGGTTGGGGACCGCTGTCTTAAAACAAGTCAGCATCTTCGTTGGAAACTACCAGCAACCACAGCGATCTGCTAGCAAACAAAGAAATCACGAGGAGATTTTTGTTGCAGCACCATATACCTGTTTGCAGCACGTTTCACCTAACAAGTGCCAGCAACCACTCCCCAACCAGAGTGGGATTACAATTTTTCCTTACTGACTGTGGTTGCTTGGGAGGGGGCGGGGGCGTCTGTTGACCTGTGTGACATAACAAAAGCTTTCTATGTTTCTATGTACGGTATGTCATGCATGCAGAGGATGAATAAAATTTAAACTTCATAAAATAAATTTTGTAAGCTTTGCAAAAGTTTCACAGCACTAAAGTGATATTGTCTTAAATGGTAACAATGTTGTCAATCGCAGTGTGGTTACGGCTTGAGAAAGACTTAATAAACCAAGCTCCATTGCAAAATAGCACACGTGTAAGTCTTCTCATTCTCCTTACCTAATGCACCAAACACACTCCCCAGTTGGTGCTTTATTCAAGGTGCAAATTTGTCAATTTGTCAATCCCACAGCTGCCTGCTGTTTTAACTCCTCCAACAGCCCTACCTGTATTCTTGATGGGGATGTTTACTCGTCAGCAATTTCTACATGTAGCATCTTTGCAGAGATTGATGAGACTGGAGTCTAGATTCCCAACTAAACTATTCTTAGAAAATAATAAATTCATTTTAAACCTGAGTTTTCAGACTAAAGAACAGCAACTAATCTATTGTTAAAAATTTGCAAACACACAGAGCTGAGTTGATGGAAAGACTGAATAAAAAAAAGTAGACATGGATACAAATCTGTGCTCTGCCCTTAGGTCTTGAGCGAGTCTGCTTGGGTCCACTGCACAATTTTTCGTGACTCCTTGGACAATGTACCAACTGCACGGACTTCAAGCAGACTTGAAAGTATAACAAGAAGGACTCCTTGACTCTTCTATCCAGCTGTGTCCACAGCACTGTATAATCAAGGCTCAAGTCTCCACCAGTGACCTCCACATTCCTTGAATGACACACAGTATAGTGCGGCAAACTTCCATGCTGTACAGAAACCCTGCAAGGATCAATTCTTGGGCCCCTATTTTTTTTTAATGCATAATAAATCTTGGTGCAAGTATAGACGAGAACCTCAGCTTTGCTATATCAAGCCTTTAACACATCAGCTTTTGGACATTTTAGAAACAGATTTTATATGTCAAGGCAAGATCTACAGCAGATTATAACTTTATCTGCTGTAGGGTTAACTACACTGCACTGCTCTCCTCCTTCCTAAAAAGACTATTAAACACTCAAAATTGGTTCAGAATGGAGCCCAAAATCACAAAAACTAAGAATAGGGGTCACATCACTCAAATTTATCTCCATGCAAGAGATGTAAGACATAAAATGAAATCGCTTGCAGTCCTTCGGGCCCTAGCCACCAGTTGGAGCCTAGATCTAAAACTGAACAAGGTTAAATGGCCACTAACCTGCTCACTACTGGAACCAACTGCCCAGTAGTTTAGATCTACTTCAACTTCATCATTTTCAAAAAGAAGCTAAAAAAATGCATTATTCCACATCACCGTTAATTAATCAGCTCAATGTACCTTTACATTCTTTAACTCCACTTGTATTACAAAACAAGTTTTATTACCATTTTTTAATCTACTCATACATTTTTGATCACATCTGTTTTAATTTTATCTTGTAGAGCACTTTGAATCAATGTGGTGTTTTGAAGATGCTATATAAATAAACTTGCCTCTTTTTGCCTGATTCCTGTGACCAAGGGAACTCTAAGTAAAATGTGATGTGTGGGATCATCCGATATAGGTGTGCTTCCTTGAGATAGTCTAACATCAAACGTGTTGCTTATTTTGTCCACGCATTTATAATGAGCATTCTTCGTCCACAGAGTCAAGCAAGTCCCATGAAATTACACTTAATTATCTACATCCTTCTTGTTCTTTTGTTCCTAGAGTATAGAAACGATTTAATGAGTACCCGGGCTCTATGAATCAATGATACTACACTGTTAAACTAGACAGAGGTTGCCTGATTACATTTTTGTCAGCAGGGAGTAAGAAACAGCGCTGAGCATTCCCAAGGCTTTTCTGTGTTAAGGAAAAAAAGAAAAATGGATTGAAGGAAAAGGGGGAAGGGTATTTAAAGGGTCAATTCTAATGCACACACTGCACAACACACACACACACACCAGAGTTATCCCATTGCTCTCATCGCTCTCACTGATGAAAGGTGTGTCTCTGCTCATGGGTCGTTTGTCGCGGGCATCTCCACGGACGGCTCATTGGAGAGTGCAAGGACCCCTTCATCTTTCACAGTGACAGGTCTCGGACACTGGGCCCCCGTGACAGACGACCCATAACTCACCAGAGGGGGAGTGGAGATAATGGCCTTGACTCTCAGCCTTTGTAATGATCACGTCCAGATTTCCAGTCTCGCACTATGATGTTAGACCCCGCCCACAAAGGCAGGTTGTTGTCACTTTACTGGGATCAGACACAGCAAAGTGGGTAAGACTTCTCTGACTTCCAAAACTGCAGTAGTAGGGGAAAAAAATACATATTGCAAACAAACTCCAGACCAGAGCTGAGCACATTCCTGTAGTCAGGTATACTTTCTAGCATGTAGCAGAGAATCATGGACATGCAGAGCCCCAGTTTCCAAAAAGTGCTGATAAATCCCAATGCTAAATTTTCCACGTTTTCCACTAGTCTAGAACACAGCACCTTCTTCCTGTTACTTTTGTTGTTCCCACCCCAGACAAATCTGGCCAATAAGCTGACTGAATGTTCTCATGCACAGCCTCATGGACATTGCTTTAATTTTATTCTGTGTGAAAAAAAAAACCAAACCATGGCAAAAAGCTAAGAGATTACAACTCATCAACTGATTCCGATCATATAAAACAAACTATAGGTGTGAAACTGCCTTTAGTGTCTACATGAGGCGTACCACAAAAGTCCTGGAGTTAAAAGGTAGCAAGCTGTGGCCTGGGTCCCATTAAAGGGAAATACCTAACTATCAAAAACAAGCAGAGAAGAGCAACTTGTATTTCAACACCAACGGCTATGGTACAACGTGGCAGTCACAATGCTGCTTCCAAAGATTTTCCACTCCATTTCAGTGTCAAGCAGAAAAAAGTAAATAAATATGTGCAGTATCAGCACAAGTAACTATCACAAGAAACTTCAGTTTGAAAAAGACTGCTCCAAAAATACCCAAGGTGTACACAACCTTTCAGCTTTCAGTACTCAGAGCTACGGTGGTTCTTCTGGGCTGCAATTCCATAAATAAGTTTCTATAGATCAAAAACTAGCAATCTGAATTTCTTTTGCCACTGAAATATTCATTCATAACTATATATGTGACAGGAACTTTTAAAAAAATGCGAGTTTGAGTTTGATTAATAACAAAACATTTTTAAAAACTGCAAAAGGTTAGGAACAGCGCCACATCCATGAATGCATTCGGCAACTATAAGCAGATCAAACCATGTATTTATGGCACATCAGAAAATTGCCGTGCATGGACAAAGGAGTAGGAGCACCTTAAAATGGGCGATCGTGGCTCAAGAGTTGGCAGTTCGTCTTGTAATCGGGAGGTTGCCGGTTCGAGCCCCAGCCTCAGTCGTTGTGTCCTTGGGCAAGACACTTCACCTACTGCCTACTGGTGACGGCGATATGGCAGCCTCGCTTCTATCCATCTGCCCCAGGGCAGCTGTGGCTACAACTGTAGCTGCCTCCACCTGTGTGTGAGAGTGAATGAATAGTGGAATTGTAAAGCACTTTGAGGGTCTCAAAAAGCATTATATAAATGCAATCCATTATTATTATTATTAAAATGAAATGTTTAAGGAAGCATTCATGGAAGTGGCTTCCAGTGTTTAAATGACATCAAGCAGCAGCTTCCTACATGCCCTGTATCATCCAGTAGCTCCTTGCTTGCCTGCACTGTGTAAGCTTGACACATCTTGTCTTCACATTTGTAACTGTACCCCTTCAAGCAAGCAGGGTCAACTTAACAACGTCTCATCACTTGACAGAGAATATGCTCACTACCATTAATAATACTGCCTCTGATTTTCACTGAACAGCGTAGGCTCGCACCGATCCTCAGCGTTCAATTCCACATTCAGTGAGCAACATCAAGATCTATTAGGGTGTTCGTGATTGCACTGAATATGAATGCTGACAAGAAAGCGAGGGCTCCCTGTGCCAGACAGCGTGGGATTTGGTCTCTCACAATTTAACTACAGAAGCAAGTTCAGAGGAAATAATAATATACTGACCTTGTAAAAGAAAAGAGCAGTTAAGTACTTTTGTCTTCGCAAAACCCACTGAGACTCACCTCTTGGCATCAGCCCACACATTTTCAGTCTCCAGAAATAATCATCCGATACTAATCACACAATCACATAGGCAAACTATGTAATTATACGTTGATTTTTTTTCCCCTTTTTCTACAAGTGTAAAATCTTTAACGGTGTAACACAGTGACCTTTCATATGCCGAAGGCCTCATTTGGAATTGAAAATGAGACAGACAGCCATTCTGAAAAGATGAATAAAGAGTGGTAGGGAGGAGTTTTCGGGGGACCATGAAAACTGAACCCTTGCTTATGAATATGCATATTCATATTTGGACCCTGGTCACCATAAAAGACAATGGAGACTCCGAAGTTTACTGGCCCCTGTGGGTGTATTCAACCCCATCCTATACAAAGACAAAAATTTTCCGCTGCAGCCTAGTCAGGGAAAGCACGGAGGAAGCTCAAGCACCCCTGAGTGTTCCTGAATTAGACAGACAGGAAGTCGTGCTACAAGAACCCCCGTCCCTATAGCGATTCCCATGAATTCCCACAATTCCACTGGCCCGTTGGTTGGTTACTTATTCAGCAAAGCACCACTGTGCTCCCCTTGAACCCAGTCATAAAGGGACAAGAGAGAGGCAAAGAGTGCGACAGAAAGAGATGGAAAAAAATAATTTTTCATTCACCGTCGCAACATGCCCTAGATAACAGTAGATTGCCCTTTTTAGTCAGGACAAAATTGCCTTTGTGTCGGAAGTTACAAGAGCGAAAGAGAAACAAAAAGCCAAATGAAAAGGGGGTGCTTCAAAGGTTAATCCGTTACAAGTGAGATCAGAGCGTCCCGTCTTTAAGGAACAGAAGAAAATCTCTCTCTTTTTTCTTTCCCTCCTTTCTCTTTTATGTCTGGCCATAAAGAGCAGGGTTTTATGTACACTCCAATGGCTGAGCCTCACAGAACATGCATGTGAATGAGGGGGAACCGCAGGGGACCGATATATCTTTACAAATATATATATGCACATAGAGAAGAAGGTAGAGAAAGGGAGAAGAGGAAAAGATATAAAGACGGAAATAAATAGAAACAAGAAGGTAGACAAGATGGTAAAGGAAGATGGAGAGATAGAAAAGAGGGGGATGATGGAAAGAGTAAGACAGGAGGAAAGAGAGTGAGTCTGAAGTAAAAGAAAAAGAAAAAAACTGGAAGAAAAGCAGTCTGGTGATTTAATCATAAAATCAGAACTGAAGGAGCGAGGCAGGCATGCAGTCATCATAACGGATCCCATCTGAGAATGCTATTACAGTCCTGGCTCTGGCTGTAGCTAAGGCTACCGGGCTTACAACACCAGCACAGAAGCATTCCCTTTCAGCCATGATCTGCCTTTAATACCTGCTGAAAAACTGTGCCTGCTTAATATCAAAGCATTCAACGATCCCCAGGCTGGTGATGGTGTGGTAGTGCAAATAAAACTGCTGCCTGCAAACAGGTGAGAAATCTGGCCTTGTGCTCACCTCAGGAGACCTTTAAACATTTTCATTCAGGTAAAAAAAAAAACCAAACAAACAAAAAAAAAACATAAAAATAGTGAAACACAAACTTTTCAGTTTGCTCTGTACAAAAAAAGTCACCAATAAAACAATAAACCTCGTGCAGGTCAGAACTGAAAAGTGCTTCTCGATTTTCACAGTTCTTATGAACTGTTCTCTACTTTTAAACTTGATTTATTTATTTATATTATATCATATTGTTCCCTTTTATTTTTCCATTTAAATTTTGCTTTTATACCATTGCTGCACATTAGCTACTATAAGTCTTATAAGATCACAAAAAATGATCATCATCTTTATCTTTGTGAAATAAGTTGCTAGTGCTGGGAAAATTTTGCAACAAAAATACTTTTATCTTAGAAAAAGAGTATCCCATCACATATTTATAGAAGGCGTCTGTTGAGCATATGCCAACTTACCTGCAGGACTGTGGGATGGACTGATGCATAGAGGGAGAAGGAAGGTGGTATGGGGAGAAGGGGGGGGGGGAGGAGAGATGCTAGAGGGAAGCAGGAGTCTGGAGTTAAATATTAATCCGTGGTGATTCATCTGCTGTGGAAGCCTCCAGGCTCCTTCTGCACACCGCCAGCTGTTGGCCCCCATCTCTTGGCCCTGGACCTGGATGTGAAAGGCTGGGCTGCTGCCCAGAATGCCCAGACATGAGCTTCCTTGGCTGGGAAAAAGCAGCTATAGCCAGGACAGGTGGTAAACCTGGCCCGAATGGCATATGTGTGTAAGTGTGTATTTGTATGCGTGATAGGAGGTGTTATACATTCTATATAACCACAACTCTAGGTGTAACACTCTAGCACTGGAGTTACAACACTGTCACACACAGACAACAACGAAGTTTGACATTATGGAGATTCTTTGAGGGTGCGAGGAATAAGGATGCAAGGAGACTGGGTGGATGGGAGAGGAAACCAAATCAGCTTCATGTTGAGTTCTTGTGCTTTGCCAAATTGAAGCTGCCCCACAAACAGGCCATTTACTATGTTTATTTTCCTAACATATAATGCTTGAGTACCATATGATATTGTGGAAAATTGAAAATACACGCTTAAACAACTTAAGCAATAACATTAAATTAATAGTATTGCCCACTTTGAATTTACTGATGCTCAAATCTATGCAACATACCCTTTTCAAGCCACGTTGTTAAATAATGAACTAGTTCTTGCTCACAGAGTTTGAATTTAACTTATTAAGACTCTTCAAAACTTCAAACTGTTGCTGTCTCTAGGCTAGCTCAGCTCGTTAGCAGATAACCTTTACTGTTCAGACCAACTCTGCAGTGATGAGGAGCAAGCAGACGGAGCTATACCGGGCTTTTATTTCCTTTAAGTGAACAAGGTGTCTGAAATCTGACATATCAAGCCATTTGATGGTTGTTTACAAGACCTTTACAACCTCATACACACACAAATCTCACACTAGCTGCAACTAAATTCTGTTATTATATCTGTTATATAAGTCCTTTCAATTTCTTAAGGGAAAAGGCTGACCAGGAACAACAGTAATGATTCAAAAATTACAACATCTTATATCAGCTAATCACAAACCCAGCACATGCTGTAATGATCCAAACATCCAAAAATGAAAAAAAAAGAAAAGTGCACTTCACACAAAACTAAAAAGGGAGAGCTACAAAATAATCTGTCGACATGCTGCTGGCTGACAAGCAAATTCTGGATGGAGAGGTTCCAAAAGGCCAAAGCAATCCAAAGCTGTCACGAAATCTCTTACATCACTTTATATTTTCACATAGTTACAGTGCTAATCATCCTCGTTTACTGTATCTTTGGCATCTATCTTGTTCAAACATGTGAAGTTGTGCAGCATGTCAGAGCCACGCAGGCAGACTGTCTCACACACAGCTGCTGCTTTGGCTATTGCTCAAAAGCTAATGTACCTTACAATGATTCCCCCACACCGTGACTCCACCGCACCATGGAAGCCAATCTTACCAGTGAGAGAAGGAAAACAAGAGTTTGAGGAAGACAGGGAAGCTGAAGTTGCCAGCAAAGATAAATCCATGGCTGAAATAAAGATATGAAAGGCTCATAAAATACAGGGTATATCAAATTTGCGAACATTAATGTTAAGATTGAAAAGAAATGGTAAAATAGAGAGGGGGAAATGACTACTCACACACATGGTGCAAAACACATGACCTGTGAAGTTTTCCATCATAGAGTCTCTACAGACTTTCTAAGAGGAGCTCCCTCTAGACCACTTAGATTCTGATATGCTGAGAATTGTGGTCTTGGTGGAGAGGGCTTATAGTTGAAACCTGAGCAAAAAACCTGAGTAAAAAAGCAAGATGTCTGCCTTCCATACTATATCACAAAGAATAAAAAACTGTGCAAATGCAACAGCTGTACAGAATTATTCTAGTTTGCCAATGGTATATAGTTTCCCAGACAGGAAGGCAACAGTAACTCAAATTACCACTTATTTTCATTATCCTTCATTTATTTTTTAGGTAAAAAGTCTCATTTACATTAAAATGTCTTTTCCAAGACAGACCAGGCCAAACATATATAATACAGCCAAGGTATGCCTGGAACAAGATGGGCTACAGCAGCAGAAGACCACACTAGTCCTGTTAGTTAAGGACTAGAAACTGAGGCTACAATTCTGCTCATCACAATTGGACAATAGAAGATTGGAAAAACATCGCCTGGTCTGATCAGTCGTGATTTCTGCTGCAACATTCTGATGGTAATTTGGTGTAAAGAACATGAAAGCATGGATCCATCCTAACTTGTATCAACAGTTCAGGCTACTGGTGTTGGTGTAATAGCTCGGGGGTTATTTTCTCCTAATACTTGAGCAACTTCAAACAGATTTAGCATCATTTAAGTGCCACAATCTACCTAAGTATTACTGCACAATGGGAACACTGATCATCTCTAACTGGTTTCTTAAAGATAACAATTAGTTTACTATACTTAAATTGCCTCCACAGTCACAAAGATTTCAAAGATCCATACTATCATTTAAATATGTAGTACTGTTTTATTTTCAGGCAGGTTTCAGCTTTTTCAGCTCATCACTAGTAGAATCCAAGAACCAAGAATAGAAATATGGAGCATGTGTGAACCCTTTAAGTAAAAAAACTAGCTTTACAGTATTTTAGAAACACGTAGTAAGGCACTTGAGAATATGTGTAAAGCTCAAACGTGAGAGTTTAGGGTTGTTTATCATTTTATCTTTTTTTAATATTTTAAAAAGCACACTACAGTTTTTGCAACATCTCTCTATTATTATGTACTTCATCATTTAGCCATGAGTACAAGTACATAACTAGAAGAAGAACACAATGGAACCAGATTATGCAATTTGCTTTCTCACAGAACAATAAAGATCAGTCCAATGCCATAGGGGCTTTGCAAATTTTTACCACTCAGGTTCACAGCGAAGTACAGGAGAAGGAAAACCTCAGGATGCTCTTGATCTGTGCTGAAGACACTCACAGGGTAGACTGTAACTAAGAAGAAACAAGAATCAAAAGGAGGTTTTTCTCGCCGTTTCTCTGCAGGTGTCCCCTGAGCTCACCAAGCCTTGCCTGAAACTACATTCTTGTTTCAGTGCTCACTTTCAAAGAAGAAAGAGGAGGGATATGTTAGCACCAAATGAAAAAGAGAAGTCTTCCTCAAACACTACAGGAGGCAACAGGACACCATAAAAGCTTGAAGAGTTTGCTCAGTTTTCCCCATTTGTAGTTTGCCTTCTTTCACATGTTTCTCCGTTTCCTCCCCTACAAAGAGTTTAACTCCAGGATGACTTCATCTGTGGGGGCTAAAAATAGGTTTACAAAATACTGTACCTGCCAACACGAAAGTAAAACTCTCAGGAATATGAGTCAACATTTGCGACCTTTATCTAACGAACACATGTCTGGAGATCGAACCATCTGTCTTTTCGAAACACTACATCATATATTTTAAACAGGCTTTTTGTGATTAAAGCCGTCTACACATCTTCTACAGGCATTTCCATTTTTCTCATTGGAAAAAAAGTTATTATTGGACTTTATTACTGCAGTTGCTTGTTAGTGCGCACAGACCTCCTCAATGAAACAAAGAAACACAGCCAAGCCAATTAATACCCTCCATCCTCCCTCCTCGTGCATGTTAAACATCACACAGAACTTTTATGAATACATTACATCTTCAAAACCCCTCTTTCATGTTCATGTATGATGCCCACCCGCACTTCGGTACCTTTCTACTGGGCAAAGGCTACTCAGGGAGAGCGTCACTGCAGCATCTTTGGGAAAGAGAGAAAAAATTTGAGAGAAGAAGAAAGAGAAAATGCTGGGTCATGAATTATAGAGCAGATCACTTTCGTCTAGGTCCAGGGAGAGAGAGAGAAACCACAAGAGAGAGAGATTCACCCCCTATTCTTCTGTGCCCTGTCTGGTACGTGGGAAACCACTGGGGAGAGCGATTTATGGCCAATTGAAGCAGCAGCAACATCTCTCGGAAGGCAACGAGTGGATCCATAGCAACGATCCTAGCGGGGCATATTAATCCCCTGCTTTATGTAGTGCTAAGTGTACAATAGTAATCAGGATTGGAGCAGGCCCCACTGATCATTAAGGGAAAAGGCTATATAAAGAATTCATAATGGGATTAGCCCACGGCGAATGGAGAAGGAGAGAGAGAAACAAGAGAGTGTGGGGGTAGATGTCTGCAGGATGAGGACAGGGAGAAATGGGCAGAGGGAGGGTGGGTGGAAGGATGCAGGGAAGGGAGGGGTGGCACAATGCTGGAATTAAATCACCCATCAAATTGCATGGAGGAATTTTAATTTACAGGTTAATGTCTTATTGTGTGACTAATCATAGGCAACCGTTTCAATGAGCCAGTGGAAAACCAAGGGAATCTGAGGCTGCTGCAACCAAATGGAAATACTATGTGTAGTCATTCCTGATGGAAATACAGTGTGTTAAGTAAAGCATAAATTATTTCAGTGTTCACAGAGGATCTTAATTCACTCAAAGCCTAATACAACAGGCTCAAAAGGCAAAGTCAGAGAAAAAAAATTCTGTTTTGGCAGCTACAAGGAAAAGATTTGGTGCACTTGTAAATGAAGTAAAACAGGTTTATCTCCACAGGAGTCTGACTTTCACCTGCACACAGATATATAAACAACACAAAGCCCAGAGTTGTTGAAGGTATAGTTTAAAATAAACCATATAACATGAATGACTATACATATATAATGGCCTGTCCTTTACTGAAAATATATGACAAAATATGCTTCAGAATTCGATATGCAAGTGTGAGAGTCAGCAAGGAATTAAAAATTAAATACAGGAAGCTAAATCGCCGTGTGAAATTAGACATTTTTATTAGGCTAACATAACTGAAGGATTCCGACATATGATCTGATATAATAACCCAATACAAGCCGTCTTCTGCTTTCGTCTAATAACCCCCTATAATAAAACCAGACGTAACACACTACTTCTGTTTTGGTTACCCAACAAGTACCACACATCCACGGACAATTTCTGGAATTAATCTGGTCTGCTGAAACTTCCACTTTATTTTAAACATTGATGAAAAGTGAAAGGTTAGCTTTACGAAGCTACTATAAAAGATCTGAGTCCAGCTTAAAGTGCTAAAAGACGTCTAATTGATACATTACTAGGCTAAACTTAAATTTGGTTCAGATGTTAAAGTTTAGTAGACCTTTATGTCACACATAGGTATTGCTAACATGTGCCTTTTTTAATTAAACATTTATTTTGGTTTATAAAATATTGTTGTCTGAATATATCCAGATGTTTAGGCTAAGGCATAATACCCATTATATACATTGCAGACGGCAGGAAGCCTGATGAATGAGTAGTTATTTCTGGGTACTTTTTCTGAAATCCCCAGCCCAATTCACATGCACAGTTGACACATTAGGATGTAAATTCTCCACGGATGAGTCCACAAAAAACAGGCAGGCACAAAGACTCATGGACAGACCCTCATTCTTGCCATTTGGTTACAAAATTTTCATCACTCAAACACCCTAGCAGACTCACAGACAGAAATATAATCCCGGCTTTATGCTGCTGGACTATAATGTTTGTAATTATTATGTTTCTAGAGCAGTTCCAGAAGAGGCTGAAGGGGATGATGACACATTCTGACCAGAGTGGGAACAACTCTGGATCCTCCAGGAGCAGATGGACATGGCTGAGAAAATGTAGGCCTGGGCTATTGTGCTAAATACGCTGCCGCCACAAACCAAAGTGTAGAAGCATTGAAAAAGTGATGGACAGGTGGATTTATTGGACTGAGAAACATAAGGACTGTAAGATTACCGTTAAACCAAGGTGCTTTACAGTAAAGACTAAAGAAGTAACGAATAATCCTCTAATAGTAACAGAATTATCTTTAAGTGCTCAATAAGCTTCATACAATAATGATCATTTCACTTATTCATGTGGTGCATTAATTGTAATTCACACCAATTCAAGCTGTGCAGCACATAGACAAAAGGACAGCTAGTGAGAAAGCGCAGCTCTACCCTGTGTCATGTGTTACAGACCAGAAAACATCAAGTGATCCTGTTAGCACCCTTTTAAAGTAGGTCACTGCCAAATGTGCTAGATGCCTCACTTGAACCCCCTCTGTCACACCCTGAATTATGAAACTGTTTTGAATGGGTGTGGCTTATTTCACTTACATTTAAATAAAAATAACTGAACAGTCTAATGCAAAAAGAACCATGACCCTATCACCAGGATGGTAACAGTCACAAAGTAAGTTTAGCTGAAGCCTTTCCTTTACTAATTCTATCTAGCGCCTTGGCTCAGCTCACTTTAGATAGCTCCTTCATCAATCCGGCAGACCGGGGGGAGGACTTTATTACAGCCACAGCTCGTTAGCTTGAGTGGTCTTAATGAAGCAGCGTGGCGATCAGACAGAAATCATGCTGCCGAGGCCCTGCGTCATTACACCAGCCTTTAATTACGTTGATATATAGCTTAGACAGGCCTTAATACCACGGAAATTCACCAAGTCTTACCGGACTTCAGCCTCCTACACTCTATCACACACATAAGCTTATTTCCTCAGTGTAGTTCACTCTCAGAAACACATTCAATAGCTCTTTTTTTGCTGAAACTGTTGACAGCCAATATGCTCTGCAACTCTTCCACTTACATTTCCAACATGCTCCTCATAGATTTGACAGCATTTTAACACCAAAACTCAACAAGAATTTTAGATTTGTACCAGACGTTCTTCTTGTCAGGGTAAAAACACCTCTAAAACACCATTTAGAGCATAGTTAGACGCCACAACTCCACTGACAGCGTGGATAGTGTTTTAAATCCCAGCCTGCTTCTCTGCACAGCAGGTGGGAGAGAGAACCTCAGGACAGATAGGGAATTGAGGCCAAGTCTTGGGGCAATCGGAAAAGAAACTTGAATGAGAGAGACAACAGACTTGAAAAAGGTACTGTTGTGATTCATTACTATTCATGAGTTAACTTCAAAATCTATTCCCCATCTGAGTAGGACAGAAGGACTTCTAGAAAAAGGCCCGTGAGAGGTTTCAAAATAAGTGAAACATCAGATTTAGATTTAGATTTAATACCAGGTCTGCTTAGGGTTCCCAGTAGGTTATACTTTAAATAATACTTAAAAGGTATGCTCACCTAATTTTTCTATTTCTAAACAGAACATGTGTTCTTAACTTTAATACATTACATTGGTCATTTAAGTAAGTACCAGTCCTTGGTTCAGTTATCCATGGCTTCTAGTCATCTTCAATCTGTAACACATGAGTGAGAATTTGTCAAAAATTATTTCAAGTAATATGAAATCTCTGTGTGGTCCCTGGTTCTCTTTAAGTAATTTTCTAGATAAAAACTCGGTCTCAAGTCCGCAGAAGTAAAGCATTACTGTCTGCCTTCCACTGCTGCTGTTCTGTGAAACATATTCCACTTTTCTTTCATTGGACTCAGAGTTATGATAGCTATATTATGTCATGCTTCCCTACCTCCTTCATTATTCAAAATGAACAGAAATCCAGTTATATAATATGAGGGCAGAAGTTCTTATGAGATTTGGAAAGCTCAGCACTAGACATCTCCCCTCTGTGTTAATTGGTTTTGCTTCTGAAAGCCCATCATTTTCTTTCAGGCCCATTAACCATAATGCTCCAGAGTCCTGGATTAGTTCACACTCACTAAGACTGCTGTGTTGTCGTTAAATTCAATTTAACGGGGCACCCACCAGTGCTAATTACCGCTAACCCCAGATACTGTTTCATGTTAGCTTGGTCACTGTTCCTGTGAAAAGATGTCTTTGTTAGATTCATTTTCCTTCACCTTTTGGAAGGCTTGTTGATTTTCTTTTGTTGGATGCTAGTTTGAGGTTTACTCTATAACTAATTTCACAAAGCTGATTTCTATCCTAAATCCTTAATGACACTGCTGAATGGCTGGTCATCTTCCAGAAACCTCACCTGTGCCTATAAGGCTACATCCACACATACACTGGTATTTTTGAAAACAGCTTTTTCTATGCGTTTGGGCCACATGTAAACATTTTGGATCACTGAAAACAGAGATTTTTTAAAACTTCTGCCAGGGTGGAGATTGTTGAAAATTCAGTTTTTGCGTGTGGCCGAGGAAAACAGAGATTTAGTCACGCGACGTCAAAGGTGTGCGCCTTTATTGACATCACGCTGTGCGCCATGTTATTGTTTACATTAGATTAATTTCTATAGTGGCAGATGTAGACAAAACACTGTTCCTGTTAATCTTACTAAGTGTAGTTTTTACACGCTTACATTTACACATGCAGTTAGACAGAGGTGTCAGAGTGAACTTCGGACATGGCTTCTACACTCAACACAGATGCTCTCACAATGAGATCGGGTGGGACAACTGCCGAAGTGAGGCAGTTCTTCCAGAACAATGGCAAGAGAATTTTCGCATGTTGAGGACTTCATTTTTGGCTCTTTGTGAGCTACTTCGTCCGCACATCGAAGGCCTAACAACCGAAATGAGGTTGCGTTTTTTGCATTTACGTGTGGGCGGAGATATTTTTTTCAAAATTGCACGTGTGGACAGGATTGATTTTCAGCCTAAACCTGAACAATTCCAGTGGTTACAGCAGTCCCCCACATTGTGACAGAAACCTTCAGACAATCAAAATACTGCAATCGGCTACCCTATTAACTGCGAGCAACAGCATACAGATCATCGTCTTGTCAAGTAAGTTCAACCCTATCACTTGTTTTTCACTGTCTTCCTTTTGTCTAGCCTGCCAATTCAGTTCTGTCATTTAGCAAGACTGGTTTTGCAAACAGTTGATGAAACCATGAGGTAACATGTATGAGGCCATACAGTTTCTTTCAAAAGTTACTGTGTCTTTCCCTACTTAAGAATGAATCATTCTGGGTTTATTTAATTTCTGTGCAAATGAGCATTTACTCACAGGATGGGGTTTTCTTTGCTTAAAAACTGACGTTTACCATTACCTCACCTTCACATTTGACCAGCCGGATATGCTTAAGAAACATTTGCGCTGGCTGCAGGTAAAAGATTCATTATTCAGCCCCAGGAACGGGCAGGGAAGGGCCTTTCCAATAGCTTTTACCTAAGTCCCCCCTAAAAGCCTCCCAGGAAAAATACCTGCATTACAGA